>NC_088345.1:32555000-32597500 GCF_036884655.1 Musa acuminata AAA Group | reverse complement strand
AAGCCTCTTAGATTAGTAGATCTCTATCCAATAATCTCTCATTGGCTCATTTTGGATCTCATCTATAGGATCTAATAATTCGGGGCTTATTGGATATCCAATACGATAGGGGCTCTAACAGATATCTCATATCCGAACCTCTACTAGTCGCAACACCTACCATATGTGTGTGACCCTCTAGGCCCAATATATAATTCTATCTTAGTAAATTATTATATCCATAATAATTCACTCGACTCATCGACTACGAACATACTAGGCCACTACGCCGCAATCCCTAGACGATATAGGGGAATCCAATCCATTGGACCTATCTGTCCTTAGTTATCATATATCTATAGTCTCTCATCTATCTAATACCCTAGAAATCGTATACCGAGCATGGTACTATCAAGCCTATATGGTTTTTATTCGAGTCTCGCTTTAATTGGATTCTCTTAGAGAACTATTTTTCTCTCAATCCGAATGACCCTAGCCTAGGGATTTGTTTGAGCAAGAATATATGAGATATTCCTCTTATGATACTGAGAGAGGATGATCCTTTATCGAAACTCAATAGCCCTCGTAAAATTGGCTATCACTCCCGATAACTGGTTGTACTAGATTTGAAACTTCTAGACCTATAAGTCTGATATCAAAGAGTGGATTACTCACACAAGATATCCTTAGTGTCTCTAGTCTAAGTACCAGATACATTATTGGGACAACGAAATCATTGTCTAACAATGAAGGATTATCAACCATCCAACATTCTATGAACGGATCAATCAGTGAACTCATTCTCCAATGAGCACCTGCACTGTATCCTTAGTTTCCCCATATGAGCAACTATAAGACCAATCGCCACCATCATATGAATGGGTATACAACATACCAATCTATCTGATTATCTCAATGTTCCTATCGAGGAACCTATAATTGAGATTATTTAGGATCTATATTTAAAGGTGAATCAGTCTCATTATCCTGATCTAATCACGATCTAATTCTCATTGCACAGATCCACGTATATCACAATATATATATGCAAAAAAAAAAATAAAGTAAATAAATATCATAATAATAATAAGTAAAAAATATTACATGTCATATCACACATGTCATCACTCATGTGATTGACTTGCAGGGTACCTATGACTTACAAGGGCGAAACATTCTTGGTATAACCGAAGAAGCAATGAGAATCAACAAAAAGACCATCAAGCAAACCAATAATTGTTGAATCTCATATTTTAATGATGAAACCACATGATATGTGTTTATCATTTAATCTATGTTTTGAGTGATGCAGGATGCTTCGATCAGGATGAGACAATTAAAGCAGGAAAATCATGTTGTGTTGGAGGAACATGTCAGAAGATTGGACGTCGGGCCGGTGGATTGGTCGACGTATCAACAGAAGGCTTCGGGCTATGGATTCGGGCATCAGGCCAAGAAGAGCGGGTATTGCGCCAAGGATATCGGAGTTGCAGAGTCAACTGGCCGATTGGGCAATAGGTTGCAAGAGAGGACGATGCGCCGAAGAATCGGACGAAGCGTCGAGGGACCAATGACATGCCAGACAACTTGATCAATTACCTAGGAGTAATTGCCTAGATCAAACTTTTGTTTTATATGTCCAGGATTAACTATGATAGCTTGAAAACATAAAGCAAGTCTACCGGAGTCAAGTTCGATGGGTGTTCAAGAGTCCAAAGATTCGTCGGAGATGTTGCCGGAACCAACCGAGAAGAAATCGGGGATTGTCGGAGTTTTCGAAAGTCCACCGAAGAGATCGTCGGAGGTTCGCGGAGATCACCGAGAAGGCTCGGCTACTCGCTGAACTCGCCACAAGATCGGGAGCCTGCTGGGAGTCCGTCGGAAGAAATCCGAGGGTGTATCGAAAGTTTACCGGAAGATCACTGGAAAGCTCGCCGGAAGGAGACTCAACGTTTGCCGGTTGAAAACTTGCTTAGGATTATGTTTTCAATTACGTCGTTTATATATAATTAGGGTTAGGATTAAGGGATAATCCTATATCTTGGTCAGGGGCCAATTGTGATGAATCTCGTATTTTGATGATGAAACCACTTGATATATGTTTATGTTTTAATCTGTATTTTGAGTAACACAGGATTCTTTGATCAGGATGAGGCAATTAAAGCAGGAAAAATCATGTTGTACTAGAGGAACATGTCAGAAGATTGGACGTCGGGCCAGTGGATCGGTCGACGTATCGACAGAAGGCTTCGGGTCGTGGACTCGGGCATCGGGCCAAGAAGAGCGGGTATTGTGCCAAGGATATTGGAGTTGCAGAGTCAATTGGCCGATTGGACAATAGGCCACAGGAGAGGACGATGCGTCGAAGAATCGGATGAAGCATCGAGGGACCAATGACATGCCAAACAACTTGGTTAATTTCTTAGGATTAATTGTCTCGATCGAAGTTTTGTTTTACATGTGCAGGATTAACTACGATGAAAGTAAGACATGCAGCAGGAGTTACGCTGGAGTCAAGACTATTATCACGTTGGGAGTTCGAGAGTTCGATGGAAGTCCGGACGGTCGTCGGAGGTTTTGCGGGAAGAAATCCGAGAAGTCCAAGAGCTTGCCAAAGAAGCTCGTCGGTGTTGAATCTCGTATTTTGATTATGAAACTACTTGATATATGTTTATGATTTAATCTGCGTTTTGAGTGACGCAGGATGCTTCGATCAGGATGAGACAATTAAAGCAGGAAAATCATGTTGTGCCGAAGGAACATGTCAGAAGATTGGACGTCGGGCCGGTGGATCGGTCGACGTATCGACAGAAGGCTTCGGGCCGTGAACTCGGGCATCGGGCCAAGAAGAGCGGGTATTGTGCCAAGGATATCGGAGTTGCGGAGTCAACTGGCCGATTGGGCAATAGGCTGCACGAGAGGACGATGCGCCGAAGAATCGGACGAAGCGTCGAGGGACCAATGACATGTCGGACAACTTGGTTAATTGCTTAGGATTAATTGTCTCGATTGAAGTTTTGTTTTGTTGTGCAGGATTAACTATGATAACGATGAAGACATAAAGCGAAACAAAGTGTCGGAGTCAAGCGCGATGGATTTGTTGCGAGTTCGAGAGTTCGACGGAAGTCCGAAGATTCGTTGGGAGTTCGCGGAGCTCGCCGAGAAAGATCGGAGCTTGCCGAAGAAGCTCGTTGGAACTCGCTAAGAACAAATCGTGAAGTCTAGGAGCTTGCCGGGAGTCCGCAGAATGGTTTCCGAGAGTTCATCGGAAGACCGCCGGAAGTTTGCCGGAAGCTCGCTAGAAGAAGTCTTGACTTGCGGACTTTGTAATAGCTTAGAAAATGTCTTTAAATTCATAGTTAGCATGTTAATTAGGGTTAGGATTAGGTGTTAATCCTATAACCCAAGTAGGGGCCAATTAGGCCCAAGTTCGGACTGGTTTGGACCAAGTTTGGAGCCAAACCAAGTGAGCTGGAATAGTGAAGAGGTGCCACCTCTCCAGCTTGGAGGTAGCACCGCCCAGGCTATGTCTTCCTGCGAGGTTGGGAGGTGCAACCGCCCCAGCCAGGAGGTGCAACCGCCTGGGCTGTGGGGTTGGGAGGTGCAACCGCCCCAGCCAGGAGGTGCAACCGCCTGGGCTGTGGGGTTGGGAGGTGCAACCGCCCCAGCCAAGAGGTGCAACCGCCAGGGCTGCAAGGCTGGGAGGTGCAACCGCCCCAGCCAAGAGGTTGCACCGCCAGAGCTCAAGTTCCGAGCTCTGCCAGGCGATGCAACCACCGAGCTCAGTCTTCGAGCTCTGGCAGATAGGTGCATCAGCCTGAGCTCAGTCTCGAGCTCTGCCAGGTGATGCATTCACCAAGCTCAGTCTTCGAGCTTTGGCAGAGAGGTGGATCAGCCTGAGCTCAGCTTGGAGCTCTGCCAGGTGATGCAACCACCGAGCTCAATTTCGAGCTCTGCCAGGTGATGCAATCACCAAGCTCAGTCTTCGAGCTCTGCCAGGTGATGCAACCATCGAGCTCAGTCTTCGAGCTCTGGCAGAGAGAAGCAATCGGCAGAGCTCAGTCTTCGAGCTCTGCCAGGCGGTGCCACCTCTCCAGTCGAGAGGTGCAACCGCCTGATCCCAGAATTCTGGGATTTGATCGATTTGATCGTTTTGAGCTCGAATTTTGAATTGGGTTGGGGCCTATAAATACCCCACCCATTCAGCACTGAAAAGATACAGACCTACACCGAAATCTTGATCTTTTCTGTGATTCTAAGAGCTCAAAAGTGTTGTAAATCCTTTAAGTCTCCTCCTTCTGTTCTTCAAGTTTTCAGTTGTAAAGTGAGGAGAGAAAGGTCTGTAAAGGTTGTCTCCTAAGCCTGTCAAAAGGAGAGAAACTGTAAGAGGGAAGTTTGGCCTTCGCCCATTGAAGGAAGGCACCTAGTTGACGTCGGCAACCTCATCGGTGGAGGAAGCCAAAAGTGGAGTAGGTCAAGGCTGACCGAACCACTCTAAATCTCTAGTTTGCGTTTATTTTCGAGCACTTTATCATTACTGCAAACCTCCCTCATCACTACTGCTCTCTGCGCTTTCACGAACAAGTTCTAAGTGCTGTTCTTCCAAATCTGCATTCAGATGTAAATTCGTATTTTCATACATTACAGTTTACGTTTACGTTTGATTCTGCAGAACTGTTTTCCGTGCTTTTACGAACGAGCTTCTTTGCAGTTTACGCTTACATTTTAATCCTATTAATAACTACAATCTGTCCTCTACGATTTTACGAACGAGTTTCAACATTTAGACGTAAAACTGCATTCAGACGTAAATCGGCTTTCCTCGCTCAATCATCAGATTTCAGTTCACGTTTACGTCTTGTTTTCAACTGCATACTGCCTTCTGTGATTATACAAACAAGTTTCAAAGTTTAGACGTAAATCTGCGTCTAGACGTAAAACTGCGTTTAGACGTAAATCTGCGTTTAGACGTAAAACTGCGTTTAGACGTAAATCTGCGTTTAGACGTAAAACTGCGTTTAGACGTAAATCTGCGTTTAGACGTAAATCTGCGTTTAGACGTAAATCTGAGTTTAGACGCAAAACTGCGCTTAGACGCAAAACTGCGCTTAGACGCAAAACTGCGCTTAAACGCAATCTGCGCTTAGACGCAAACTGCACTTAGATACAAACTGAGAATTTGCTTTTGCATCATAATAGTTTTTGAACGAACGCAGCTTTTGGTTTTTAAATTATTGTAAGATTTCCGCTGCACTAATTCACCCCCCCCCCTCTTAGTGCTCTCGATCCTAACAGTCGGAACTCGCCAAGTGGATCATCGCAAGTCCAGGAGTTTGCTGGAAGTCCGCCGGAGCATCGCCGAAGGATCGTTGGATGTTCGCCGGAAGTTCGCCGGAAGAAGTGATTGACGCACTGGAGCAAGTTGCAGTAAATGCTTAAGAAATTCGTAGTTAGTACGATGATTAAGATATAAATGGGAGGTGATCCCATTAACTTAATCTTGGGGCAATTGGGCCCTTGATAGACCCAAATTGGGTCGAATGGATCAGCCCATTCGGACCCAGATTACTTGGCCAGAGGTGGCATCGCCTTGGTCGGTAGTGGCACCGCCCAGGGCTCAGTCTCCAAGCTCTGGCTGGGCAGTGCAACCGCCCCAGTCAGGCGGTGGCACCGCCTAGAGGCTCAGTCTTCGAGCTCTGTTAGGTGGTGCAACCACCCCAGTCAGGCGGTGCAACCGCCAAACCCCGGAATTCCGAGAGATGATAGTTTTGAGCTCCAAATTCAAACTAGTTTGGGGCCTATAAATTTCCCTCCCATCCCTGGGTAGAAGACACAAGCACAGAGAGATTAAAAGAGAGAAAACGCTACTGCAATCTCTAGAATTTCCCTCCTCTAGCTTAAGTGTTAGAATTCTATTTAAGAGAGGAGAGTGAGTGCTTGTAAGGGTTGTCTCCTAAACCCAGTAAAAGGAGAAGAGGGGTGTAAGAAGGAGATTGATCTTCACCTAGTAAAGGAAGATCGTTAGTGGATACCGGTGGCCTCGACGGAAGAGGAATCGGAGGAGTGGATGTAGGTCATGATTGACCGAACTCTCGTCTTCTCTTGTTTGCATTTACTTTAATCATATTATCTTTACTACAAACCTCCTCAATAGCTTACTGCCTTCTGCGCATTTACGATCGTGTTTCAAAGTTCAGTATTTTCCGAATCGGTGTTTAGACGTAAATCAGTTTTATCGTACGAACGTAATTTTAATCATCGAAAATTTTCCGCTGCACTAATTCACCCCCACCCCCCCTCTTAGTGCTCTTGATACTAACAATTGGTATCAGAGCCTAGTATTTCTCATTTCAGATTTACACTCGATAGAAATGGCTCTTCATGGCTTTAATGAGGGTTTTTCGATTTTTCGTCCACCGTTGTTTAACGGATTGGACTACACTTACTGGAAAACTCGAATGAGAGTTTCTTGATTTCTATGAATTTGATTTATGGAATATTGTTGAAAATGGTTTTCAACTTCCCTCTAAACCGATGAACGAATTGTCGGATTTGGAGAAGAAGTATTTTTCTTTAAACGCAAAGGCTATGAATGCCTTGTTTTGTGCACTTGACAAAAATGAATCAAAATCTCTATGCATTTACGAAATCGTTTTCAAACTTATGAGTTTTAATCCGCTACACTAACTCACCCCCCACCCCCCCTTAGTGTCGTTCCGATCCTAACAATTGGTATCAGAGCCACAATTTTCTACTTTGGTTTAACACCCAAGAGAAATGGCTCTTTGCGACCTTCAATCTCGGATTTTGATGATGAAGTCAATTGTCATTTGTTGTCTAACCTATATGTTGAGATAAGTGTGTAGGATTAACTACGATGAAAGTAAGACATGCAGCAGGAGTTGCGCCGGAGTCAAGACAATGATCACGTTGGGAGTTCGAGAGTTCGACGGAAGTTCGGACAGTCATCGGAGGTTCTGCAGGAACAAATCCGAGAAGTCAATAAGCTTGCCAAAGAAGCTCGTCGGAACTCGCCAAGTGGATCATCGCAAGTCCAGGAGTTTGCCGGAAGTCCACAGGAGCATCACCGAGGGTTCATCGGATGATCGACGGAAGTTCGTCGGAAACTCGCCGGAAGAAGCGATTGACGCACCGGAGCAAGCTACAGAAATTGTCTTAGGATTTATCGTAGTTAGCACAATGATTAAGTTGGGAATGGGAGGTGATCCCATTAGCTTAATCTTGGGGCAATTGGGCCCCTGAAAAACCAAATTGGGCCGAATGGATCTACCCATTCGGACCCTGATTACTGTGGGAAGTGCAACCGCCCAAGCCAGGAGGTAGCACCGCCTGGGCTAAGCCTCCCAGGGAGATTGGGCGGTGCAACCACCCCAGCCAGGAGGTAGCACCGCCTAGGCTCAGTCTCCGAGCGAGACTGGGCGGTGCAACCTCCCCTGACAGGAGGTAGCACCGCCTGAGCTCGGTCTTCGAGCTCTAGCAAGCGGTGCAACCGCCCCAATCAGGAGGTGCAACCGCCTGAGCTCGATCTCCAAGCTCTGGCAGGAGGTGCAACCGCCCAAGCCAGGAGGTAACACCGCCTGAGCTAAGTCTCCCAGGGAGACTGGGCGGTGCAACCACCCCAGCCAGGAGGTAGCACCGCCTAGGCTCAGTCTTCGAGCGAGACTGGGCGGTGCAACCTCCCCTGACAGGAGGTAGCACCGCTTGAGCTCGGTCTTCGAGTTCTAGCAGGCGGTGCAACCGCCCCAGTCAGGAGGTGCAACCGCTTGAGCTCGGTCTTCGAGCTCTGGCACAGAGTTGCAACCGCCCCTGATAGAGGTGGCACCGCCCAGATGCTTAGTCTTCGAGCTCTACCAGGCGGTGCAACCACCCTAGTCAGGAGGTGCAACCGCCTGATCCCGGAATTTTGGGAATTGACAGTTTTGAGCTCCAAATTTGAACTGGGTTGGGGCTTATAAATACCCCACCCATTCAGCACTGAAAGGTAGAAACTTACACTCGAAATCTTGATCTCTTTCTGTGATTCTTAGAGCTCAAAATTGTTGTAAAGGCCAAAAGTTCTCCTCCCTCTGTTCTTCAAAGTTTTGAGTTGTAAAGAGAGGAGAGAAAATTTCTATAAGGGTTGTCTCCTAGGCCCGTCAAAAGGAATGAAACTGTAAAAGGGTAGTTGGCATTCGCTTATTGAAGGAAGGCCTCTAGTTGACGTCGGTGACCTCGTCGATGGAGGAAGCCAAAAGTGGAGTAGGTCAAGATTGACCGAACCACTCTAAATCTCGGTTTGTATTTACTTTGAGCATTTTATCTTTACTGCAAACCTCCTAAATAGCTACTGCCTTCTACGCTTTTACGAACGAGTTTCTGAGTTCAGAGCTTTCCGAATATGCGTTTAGACGTAAATCGGCTTTTTCGTACGATCATTACATTTCATTTTACGTTTACGTTTTGATTTCAATCATAACTGCAAACTGCCTTCTACGCATTTATAAAACATATCTCAAAGTTCAGTATCTTTAAAATTAGCATTTAGACGTAAACCGGTTTTATCGTACGAACGTCGCATTTCAATTTGTGCTTGTATTCTGATTTTCATTATAAACTACAAACTGCCTTTGTAGATTTACTTTAATGTCATCTCACTTAATCTTAAGTTAAAGTAATCTTAGAATTAGCTTTTACATCTAAATCATTTTTATCAAACGAACGTAGCGTTCGGTTTTAATTGCAGAAAGTTTTCCGCTGTACTAATTCACCCCTCCCTCTTAGTGCTCTCGATCCTAACAATTGGTATCAGAGCGGGGTTAACTCTCAAACGAATTAAAACCCAAGAGAGATGGCTTACGCCGGAAACCAAGAGGGTCATTCTATTACACGTCCACCCATGTTCAATGGGACGGACTACACCTATTGGAAGACCCGAATGAGGATCTTTCTTATTTCTATGGATTTTGAACTTTGGAATCTTGTCGAAAATGGTTTTTCGAAGTCTTCTCTTCCAATGATCGATTGGAATGATTTGGAGAAGAAGGCTTTCGCTCTTAATGCAAAGGCTATGAATGCCTTATTTTGTGCACTTGATAAAAATGAGTTTAATCGCATTTCAATTTGTGAAACCGCATTTGATATTTGGCACACACTCGAATTGTCTCATGAAGGCACAAGTAGAGTGAAAGAGTCAAAAATCAATCTTTTGTTACACTCTTTTGAACTTTTTCGGATGAAACCGAGTGAGACTATTGGCGACATGTTTACCCGTTTCACGGATGTCGTCAATGGTCTAAAAGGACTCGGAAAAAGTTTTTCGGATTTTGAGCTCGTAAATAAGATTCTAAGATCCCTTCCTAAAAGTTGGGATCCTAAAGTCACTGCTATTCGAGAGGCGAAAGATCTAAACAACTTCCCTCTTGAAGAACTAATTGGGTCATTAATGACCTACGAGATGACTTGCAAAGCTCATGAAGAGCAAGAAGACATCCTTCCAAAGAACAGGAAGGATATGGCACTTAGAACTTCAGAAGACCACTTGAGAGAAAACTCAAGTGATGAGGACTGTGACGATGACTTAGCACTTCTAACAAGAAAATTTAAAAAATCCATTAAAAGAAACAAGTTTAAGAATGACACAAAAAATAAACTTGAACCCAAAAAGGACCAAGTCATTTGCTATGAGTGCAAAAAGCTGGGACACTACAAGAGTGATTGTCCTTAAATCAAAAAGAGAACACCAAAGAAGAAGCCGCTCAAAAAAACATGGGATAATTCGAGCGCATCCAAAGAAGAGGAGTCCAACACCGAGCAAGTTGCTCATTACGCCCTAATGGCCATCGGAGAAGAGGTAACATATTTAATTGATGCATATTTACCTTATCATGAGTTATTAAATGCTTTCCATGAATTATTTGATGAATGCAAGATTATCAATAGAAAATACAAATTGCTAAAAAAGGAGCATGATAGTCTTACTTGTAGTTTTGATAAGTTAAAAACTGAATATCATGATAGTTTAAGCTCATGCATAAAATGCCATGATCTAGAAACTCTCCAAAAAGAAAACTTGCTACTTAAGGACACCTTGAAGAAATTCGAGGTTGGTAGCAAGTCATTGAACATGATCCTCGCAAACAAGGGTCACATTCCCAAAAGAAGTGGAATTGGATTTGTGAAAAGTTCTCACCAAAATCCAACCACCTTCATAAAAGGCACCATCTTACATGTTCGGCACAAAAACAAGTGCAACTTTTGTTGCAAATTTGGACACAAGACGCATTATTGTCCATTCAAGAAAATTAGTCCAAACAAATTGATTTGGGTTCCTAAAGGAACCATGATAAATTCTATGCAACATGATAGACAATGTAGATCTATTTGTGAGGCACCCAAAAGCAAATGGGTACCTAAAAATCATCCCTTCCTGTAAAAACATTAAAGGCATAAAAATTTTAGGCTGGAGCAAAAAATAATATTCTGCTCCTTGATTCTCTATATTCATGACCCAAGATCCAAAAAGGAACTCGCAATGCTCTCTAGCCTAAATAACAGATGGAGATTATAAATTCAAAATCACAAATGCGATCTAGATACAATCTTATTTGACTTAGAAATGTATGATTCCCAAATTCACATATCCTCTGGATTTTCGAACCCATCAATTTCATCCGTTCATAACCTTTGAATCCAACTCTGTATCATGAAGTGACTAAGTCTGTCATGAACTTGCAAGGCTTACCAACTTGAACAAACTATCACAAACATGTGTACGACATTGAGAGTATGCACGTTAAAAGATCTATTTTGATCGTGCAAAAGTCCTTGCCTTAAAATGAAAACTCTTACGTAATTACGTAAGTAAAGTTGATTGCTCTGAATGAAAATTCTTCTCAAGACAAAAAAAAAAAAAAAACTCTCAGATAAGATCACACTAATCAGAACAAGTGCTCACCGCTTGCAGGCGGTGGCATTGCCCCAGCTGGAGGTAGCACCTCCAGCTGTCACGTGTTGTAAGCGGTTGCACTGCTCCAGCCAGAGGTGCAACCGCCCGCAACTCTGCCCTTTTTAACCCAAGCTAGGGTCGGTAGTGAAACCGACCCCAACTCACTCCCTTCCCTCCTCTACTCTTCCAAGCCTCCTCCATCCCCATTTCTCCCCTCTTAGCATCTCAAATACCTCTCATTTCGAAGCAAAACATCAACAATCCTTCCCTCTCTTAAAGATCTCACTAAGGTACTTTCTAAGAAGCCCTTAAACTCTGTTTTTTGATTCATTTACTCTTGCTCATCACTATTCTTCTAAACAGTAGTAGTTATGGGATCTAGAAGATCCTTAAGGGACAAAGGAAAGAGGAGATTAGTAGAAGATTTTGATCTCACCCTTTTCAATTCAAAATACCATACTGAAAAATTTTCCTCTTTCGAACTTAGGAGTGTCAATAAGGGAAAATACGTAGATTTAAATGAACTAAGAGACTTAGAGACAATCCAATGGTTTGCAAACTTAGATCTACTTCCAATTTTGCAGATTAACGAACGCATCTATCCAAGACTTGTTAGATTGTTTTACAACAACATACAAATAGATGAAGAATAAAGGATGTCCACCTATCTTTTAGGACAACACATCTCAATTACGGATAGATTCATTTGCGACATGATAGGCATTCCCTTGAAAAGTAGAGGACTTTACTTTAGAGGATCATGGGATGATGAAATTGTTGGAACAACATATGTTGAAGCCTTAGGAACAATTTTTGCCAATCCCAACTTAGCATTTGTTCCTAAAAGTTGTGAACATCTACTACCTCTAAACACTAAGGTACTTCATCATATCCTAACTAGCATCATTCTCCCTAAACAATACCATCATGATGAAGTAAGATAATTAGAATTAGGAACTATGTATTTGATCATGAAAGGACATGACATTTGTCTTGGTTATCTTATCCAACAAAACATGTTAGAACTATCTAAGAAAGACATGATGCTCCCATATGGTGGTATAATCACTAGAATAATGAAAGCCTACGATATTCTAATACCACCGGAAGAAGAAGTAATAAAAGTAGATAGATTTAGCATAATAAATAAAAATCTACTTCACCGATTAAGATGTTTTTATAGAAACGGTAACTGGGTTAGAATGCCAAGAAGAACTGATCCCCCTCAACCTGAACCAGAACCGAAAATACTAGTATTTAGAGGTACTCAATCTCCTCCGATCTGTCCCTTTGAGGAAACACATCCATTTGAGCAAACTCATACATCATCTGTCGAAGATATTGGGATTCGGATGGACCGATTCGAACAAAGACAAGAACAGCTTGAACAACGACAAGATCAAATCCTATCTGAGCTGCAGCAAATTCATCGTCAATTTGACTCCTTGTTTAGGCACTTTAATTTTCCACCTCATGAATGAGCTTGTATGAACACAATCATCTGTTGTTATTGTAAACTCCTTATGTTACTCACCATGATGTGCTTTAACTTGATCCTTGATATGGTTACCTAATATATTTTGAGCATATATAGAGTTGTAAACATCTATCATGGTAAATATATGCCTTGTGCCTTGTGGTAAATATAAACTAAATGGTTATCTCGGATTTTATATTGAAACTAAAAGTTTTGAAAACCTTGTGCTTTGATTTCCATGATAAATATAGTTTGAAAAAGTGATATACCAATGCAGTTGATAAGTCATTGTCATTGATATTAAACATCAACTAGCTGACATGTTTGATTTCATAAGAACAATTTGATTTAGGAATGTTGATGTGTCCGAACACATAAACTAGTTAAAATTCTCTTTCGGACTTTATTGAATAATCAAATCACTTGATTGTCATTACATGCCCAAATAACATGTTGGAAATTATATGTTGAAAACAAAAATGTTTTGTCTTCATTTGAAAATCTACAGCATAGTCTTGTCCGAATGCATGAAAGAGTTCATTTCATTTTCGGATTCGCTTAACAATTGGAATGCTAAAAATCAGATTTTAACTTTTTTTGAAATGGATTTGATGAAATGATTCCTGCTTATGAATTCCATGGATGATAGTAGTTTTACTTGCAAAAACCTGTTTCACACACATATCTTGACTCAAAGTAAACTCGTAAATCGCTGGTATCACAAATGGCTTTCCTCCTTCATGCAAAAAGATTATAACAAAGGAAGAAGTATTCAAAGCAATCTACGAATCATGCTTTCCTTCATATGCTTAATTTCCTATCACTTACTATTGGAAATAACATGAATCAAGTAAAGGCATGAAACAATCATCGCACTTATACTCAAAATTTACTTGTATTGTTCTCCTGATATCACAACTACCATGCTTTTTGTTGATGACAAAGGGGGAGAAATATATGAATTGATGCTATAAACACTGATGCTATAATTATGCCATGCTTGCATCACCAAGAGATATATGAATAAATGCTATGATTTGCATTATGCCTTGTATCGTGTCAAGATATCAAACAAAAACTTGCATCGTAATTTTACGAGTTGATATCTTACCGTGTGATGAAATGCAATACTTGCTAAAATATTTGACATGTGTACTTGAAATGTGTACATCATGTAATGATATCAAAATCATACTTCACAGTTTTACACGCTGATATCTTACAATATGATGAATTGTTACTATTACCATCATTCAAACTTGTAATGTAAAATTTGAAAATGAATGTCAAGCCTTGACATCATCTTCAGAGAGATACATCATGATAGGAATCATGATGAGAATATTGATAAGTTCAAATGATTTTAACTTATGTCTCTTGAATTCTTAAGGTTTTGAATTCAAGAATGACTTATCTCAAGTATGGCAAGTAGACAGGGGGAGTTCAGGTTAACTCCATTATCAATTGAGTGTCATCATCAAAAAGGGGGAGATTGTTGAATCTCGGATTTTGATGATGAAGTCAAATGTCATTTGTTGTCTAACCTATATGTTGAGATAAGTGTGCAGGATTAACTATGATGAAAGTAAGACATGCAGCAGGAGTTGCGCCGGAGTCAAGACAATGATTACGTTGGGAGTTCGAGAGTTCGACGGAAGTTCGGACAGTCGTCGGAGGTTCTACGGGAACAAATCCGAGAAGTCCATAAGCTTGCCAAAGAAGCTCGTCGGAACTCGCCAAGTGGATCGTCGCAAGTCCAGGAGTTTGCCAGAAGTCCGCAGGAGCATCACCGAGGGTTCATCGGATGATCGACGGAAGTTCGTCGGAAACTCGCCGGAAGAAGCGATTGACGCACCGGAGCAAGCTACAGAAATTGTCTTAGGATTTATCGTAGTTAGCACAATGATTAAGTTGGGAATGAGAGGTGATCCCATTAGCTTAATCTTGGGGCAATTGGGCCCCTGAAAAACTCAAATTGGGCCGAATGGATCTACCCATTCGGACCCTGATTGCTACCCATTCGGACCCTTATTGCTATGGGAGGTGCAACCGCCCAAGCCAGGAGGTAGCACCGCCTGAGCTAAGTCTCCCAGGGAGACTGGGTGGTGCAACCACCCCAGCCAGGAGGTAGCACCGCCTGGGCTCTGTCTTCGAGCGAGACTGGGCTGTGCAACCTCCCTTGACAGGAGGTAGCACCGCTTGAGCTCGGTCTTCGAGTTCTAGCAGGCGGTGCAACCCCCCCAGTCAGGAGGTGCAACCGCCTGAGCTCGGTCTTCGAGCTCTGGCAAAGAGTTGCAACCGCCCCTAATAGAGGTGGCACCGCCCCGAGGCTTAGTCTTCGAGCTCTGGCAGGCGGTGCAACCACCCCAATCAGGAGGTGCAACCGCTTGATCCTGAAAATCCGGGAATTGACAGTTTTGAGCTCCAAATTTTAACTGGGTTGGGGCCTATAAATACCCCACCCATTCAGCACTGAAAGGTAGAAACTTACACTCGAAATCTTGATCTCTTTCTGTGATTCTTAGAGCTCAAAATTGTTGTAAAGGCCAAAAGTTCTCCTCCCTTTGTTCTTCAAAGTTTTGAGTTGTAAAGAGAGGAGAGAAAATTTCTGTAAGGGTTGTCTCCTAAGCCCGTCAAAAGGAGTGAAACTATAAAAGGGTGGTTGGCCTTCGCCTATTGAAGGAAGGCCTCTAGTTGACGTCGGTGACCTCGTCGGTGGAGGAAGCCAAAAGTGGAGTAGGTCAAGATTGACTGAACCACTCTAAATCTCAGTTTGCATTTACTTTGAGCATTTTATCTTTACTGCAAACCTCCTAAATAGCTACTGCCTTCTTGTTAGAACCCTTGCAGATTCTAAACTTGGGGTTGATCTCTTTAGGGGATCGGCCTCCCTGGAACTCTATAGGGGTTCCTCCCTCCAAGTTGCTACTCAAAGGCTGCAGAAAAGATTCATCTATTGCTTGTGAAAAGAGGTGGAATACATGACTATTTATAGGGCTTCTAAACCCTAACTCCTAATAGGACTCTTAATATGACTCCTACTCAAGACTTCTACTTCTAACCAACTCCTAATATGACTCCTACTCAAGACTCCTATTCCTTTACAACTCCCTATTCTTCTTTAAGAAATAACCTCCTAACCCTAGCTGGCCTCTTCACCTCTTTAATAGGGGTCGGCTTAGGTAGGTTTTACATGAATGTCCCTCTCAATTAGGACTCTCCTAGCTAGAGTCCTAACAGACCCGCCTCTTCAAATCAGCCTTGTCCTCGAGGCTGACGATTCATGAATTTTGAGAATTTGATCTTCAAGTCATCATAGTTCTCCCAAGTGGCATCTTCTGTTAGTAGGTTTGCCCACTGTATTAGCAATTCAGTAGTGGATCGTCATCGTCGAGTTACGATCCATCGACCAATAATAGCACTTGGCTGAGTCTGAAGTTCTCCTTGGGTAGTCATATTTGGTGGGTGGCTTTGAGCTATCTCCAAGCACCTATTTAAAACATCCGTTTGGCCGTCGGTTTATGGGTGATATGCCGTATTCCTTTTCAATTTAGTACCCTGCATATGAAATAACTTTGTCCAAAATCTGCTCGTTAAGATGCAAGTAGAATTTATCATAAGCACAATGCGTCCCTTATAGTGTAATTCTTTTGAGTCTCAATTATAATGAGTCATGGGGCTTGGTGCTTCCTCTAATTTTTTTATAATCTTACTAGTATCTGAATCTTCCTGCCATTCTATCTTAATATTCTCAAGGAAGTCGCTGGTCGGAAGTGAAACGGTCGAAACTTCAACTTGCTCAGGTAGTTGCGAAAGCGCATCTGCAAGAACATTCTCTTTCCCCTTTTTATAAGTTATTTCAAAATCAAATCCAAGAAGATTTGTTACCCATTTTTGCTGCTCAGGTGATGGTATCTTTCGCTCCAAAAAGTACTTGAGGCTTTTATGGTCAGTTTTAATTTGAAATCGTCAACCAATCAAGTAGGGTCTCCACCTCATTGTTGCGCGCACAATGGCGAGCATCTCCTTATCATATGTTGACTTATTTTGATGGGAGGGAGATAATGCCTTACTAGTGTATGCGAGTGGTCGACCATCTTGCATGAGAATGCCTCCAATTCCGACTCTAGATGCGTCGGCCTCAATAATGAAGGGTCGGTTAAAATCTGGTAGTGTTAGCACCGGCGTCGTCGTCATGGCTGCCTTAAGTTTGTCGAAGGCAGCGGAGGCTCTATCCGACCATTAGAAGACATCTTTTTTCAGTAAGGAAGTAAGTGGTGCACTGATCACGCCATAGTTTTTCACGAACTTGCAGTAGTAGCCTATTAAACCCAGAAAGCCATGTAGCAATTTTACGTTCCTCGGGGTAGGCCAGTTTTGCATTGCTTCAATTTTGAAGGGGTCCACTATCACACCTTCCTCTGATATGATATGCCCAAGATGTTCTACCTTCTGTTGAAGAAAGCAAAAATTCGTAATGGTTGTTGTGTGTTCAAAAGGTGGTTTTCAGTATATCTTCTTCGCACACTCATATTTGATGATACCCAGATCAAATGTCCAGCTTTGCAAAGATTTGTGCTCCCTTTCATCTAGCAATTTATCAGCTATTGGAATAAGATATTTGTCCTTGATGGTTATACCATTGAGAGCTCGGTAATCAACGCATATTCACCATGTTCCGTCCTTGCGTACAAGTAGCACCGGTGAAGAATAGAGGTTGCAACTTAGCCGAATAACTCCTGTTTCGAGCATTTCTTTTACAATCCTTTCTATTTCATCCTTTTGGAGATATAGATATTGATATGGCTGAGTATTTGCTGGAGGTTTGCCTGAAAGAATCATTATATAATGATCATGCCGAAGGGTAAGAGGTAGGTTGTACGGTTCGTCAAATATATCTGAAAATTCAGCAAGCAAAGGAAGTAGGTTTGGATCTTCAAATTGTATTGGCTCTCCCTTAGTTTGCTGCTCAAGTTGTATAAAAAATCTGCTGCATGCTTTATGCAAAACCTTCTCCATTTGTTGTGTGCAAATCGTCGTTATGTCGCCCCCACGTTTCCCGTTCAATATCACATGTTTCTCCTTACTGTAAAATTTCATAATTAGTTGCATAAAATTCCAAGAAATATCACCTAATATCGTCAACCATTTAATTATGAACATGGCCTTATGATCATCAGGAGGGACAAGGAAGAAATCTACAATTATCTCTTGGTCCTGTAGCAATAGTTTCTCTTGCGGGCGCCTACGATCACAATTCAAATTCCGTCCGTCGACGACCTTAACGTCAAACTTGCTGCAATTCTCAATAGGTAAGGTCATCTGGATAGTAACCTTACTGTTTAGAAAGTTATTAGAACTGCCCGTGTCGATGAGAACAGTGATCGGTTGTTGTTTGAGAAGGCCTCCAACTTTCATCGTTTCCGGGTTTGAGTAGCCGGCTAGTGCATGTACCGTAACTTCAGTCGGTTGTGGCTCTTCTTCTGCATCTTCTTCTTCATGTTCAAGGCTCTCTTCTGGATGTTCAATGACCTCTTCTTCTATTAGTTCAATCATAAGAAGTCTCTCTTTACTACAGTGATGCTCACAGCTCCACGGCTCGTCATAATGCCAACATAACCCCTTCGCATATCGCTCCCGAAGCTCTTCTCTTGTTAACCTCTTTGGTGTAGGGACTTGATCAATAGTAGGGGGGGCTGCGGGCTTCAATATTACTGGTTGAGGAGCGACCCTAGTCCTCCGAGCTTCATGGTTCAATTGCTCATCTTTATGTCATGCGAAAGAGATGGCTGCCATAAGCGTATACGGTTGTCGCGCTTTAACTTCTCCTCGGATATCCGGCTTCAAGCCCTCAATGAAGGTCCTCAATAGCTATTTTTGAGACCAATCATGAGTTTGATTAGATAACCTTTCAAACCTGGTTTGGTACTCCTGAATGGTGGAAGTTTGTCGGATCTTTGCTAGTTGTCCGTCAATATTCTCGTAATCGGTTGGTCTGAAGCGGATCAGTAGTCCTTCTTTGAATTATCGCCATGAAAGGACTCCATAAGTATGTTCAAACCAGTCAAACCACTGTATAGCATCCCCTTCAAGATATATAGCTGCAATTTTCACCATAGATGCATCCGTGATTTTATGGTACCGAAAATATTACTCCGCGCGCGAGATCCAACCAATTGGGTCTCCTTCTTCCCATCTAGGGAAGTCCACTCTCATGCATGGATAGTTGGGGTTGGTCATAGAGCTTCCCCTCTCTTGGAAGTCATATCTTTGGGCTTGGTGTGATTGGGCAAAGCTCTCTCCTTGATATGATTTCTTCGGACTTAGTGGGCGGCCCAATCTGAGTTCGGTAAAGAGCGTCCGAATCTTATCCTCCATTCGCGCCTCCAAGGCTTCGAATTTAGCATTGATTGCCTCCTTAGATGCCATAGTATATGCCTCCAAATCTATGATGTTAAGATCTCTCTTTTGTTGTTAGGTTAAAGGCATGTATAGGTTGAGAGAAGTGATGGTCGAAAGGGTTGGTGGATCGGTGGATGTAGGCTACGATTTAGGCTTGTTTTGTGGCAGTTTTGGGTGCAATTTGAGGGTGTGGTTTAGTGGAGTTTTAGGGCTGTGGATGAAAGTTTTGGATCTGTGGTAGATGGTAGCAAAGGTTTGATAGAAATCAGTGGAAGTTGCAACAAGTATGTGCTGTCTTGTAAGAGTAGAATTGTCGTCGAAGAAACAATGGTTTCTCGATGTAATTTCTACCAAAAGTCATAGATTATATATGACAGCAAGGATGTCTAATTTAATCAAGAGAATTTCAGCAGTATAACAGCAAGAAAATTGGTGCAAGTTGCGATAGCAGAATTATCGTCAAAAATTTTCAACGGGTTACGATGAAAATTTGCAGCAACACAAAATTATTTTTAGAGATGAATTCCTTAATATATCAATCTTAGATGGAATCCAAGATGATCTATGAAGTATATAAGAAATTTTATTCAAAAAAGATTGCAAATAGATGGGTTAAGGCAACAATATGCCGCTGAAATTTTCTGCAGCACAGATTTTTAAGTATAGCAGATTGGATGTAAAAGATTAGTGGTTTATATTGAGAATTTTTTAATGAAACTAAAGGGAAATCCACTGTTAGGAAATGCCAAAGCTATCATAAAAATTTCGTAGAGATTTGGATAGAAACAATATAGTATCAAGATCAAACAAACAGTGCTATGCGGCTGAAATTTTACAGTGCAGATTTTCAAGTATAGCATATTAGACATAAAAGATCAATGGTTTATATTGAGAATTTTTTGAAAAAACCAAAGAGAAATCTGCTGTTAGGAAGTGTCAAATATGTCATAAAAATTTCATAGAAATTTGGATAGAAAAAGCATAGTAGCAAGATCAAATAGATGGTACTATGCGGTTGGAATTCTGTAATGTATCTTTCGTCGTAGAGATGAAAACTTTGTGACGAAAGGTTTATGCAGCAATATAGGAACATATTTTTTTTTTTGAATTTTTGAATAAGGATAACTAAATTGCAGCAGCAGTAAGGTAGGAAACCAGAACCTGTTGCAATTCATGGGGAGATCAAAGGATGATATGCGGTGGTGGAGATGATGGCGGAATTCGGCGACGACATTTTAAGCAATTGTGGGAATTGCTTTGGGTGGTTGTGGAGGGCTGATGGATGGCAGTGAAAGGGCAGTGAGATGCCAAGAACGCTGCTCTGATACCAGGTGTTAGAACCCTTGCAGATTCTAAACTTGGGGTTGATCTCTTTAGGGGATCCGCCTCCTTGGAACTCTATAGGGGTTCCTCCCTCCAAGTTGCTGCTCAAAGGCTGCAAAAAAGATTCATCTATTGCTTGTGAAAAGAGGTGGAATACATGACTATTTATAGGGCTTCTAAACCCTAACTCCTAATAGGACTATTACTTAAGACTCCTACTTCTAAACAACTCCTAATATGACTCCTACTCAAGACTCCTACTTCTAACCAACTCCTAATAGGACTCCTACTCAAGACTCCTATTCCTTTACGACTCCCTATTCTTCTCTAAGAAATAACATCCTAACCCTAGCCGACCTCTTCACCTCTTTAATAGGGGTCGGCTTAGGTAGATTTTACATGAATGTCCCTCTCAATTAGGACTCTTCTAACTAGAGTCCTAACACTTCTGCGCTTTTACGAACGAGTTTCTAAGTTCAGAGCTTTCCGAATCTGCGTTTAGATGTAAATCGGCTTTTTCGTACGATCATTAGATTTCAATTTACGTTTACGTTTTGATTTCAATCATAACTGCAAACTGCCTTCTGCGCATTTATAAAACATATCTCAAAGTTCAGTATCTTCAAAATTGGCATTTAGATGTAAACCGGTTTTATCGTATGAACGTCGCATTTCAGTTTGCGCTTGCATTCTTATTTTCATCATAAACTGCAAACTGCCTTCGTAGATTTACTTTAACGCCATCTCGCTTAATCTTAAGTTAAAGTAATCTTAGAATCAGCTTTTACATCTAAATTGTTTTTATCAAACGAACGCAGCTTTCGGTTTTAATCATAAAAAGTTTTCCGCTACACTAATTCACCCCCCCCTCTTAGTGCTCTCGATCCTAACACGCCGGAGCATCGCCGAAGGTTCATTGGATGTTCGCCGGAAGTTCGCCGGAAGCTCGCCGGAAGAAGCGATTGACGCACCGGAGCAAGTTGCAGTAAATGCTTAAGAAATTCGTAGTTAGTACGATGATTAAGTTATAAATGGGAGGTGATCCCATTAACTTAATCTTGGGGCAATTGGGCCCTTGATAGACCATAATTGGGTCGAATGGATCAGCCCATTCAGACCCAGATTACTTGGCCAGAGGTGGCATCGCCTTGGTCGGCAATGGCACTGCCCAGGGCTCAGTCTCCAAGCTCTGGCTGGGCGGTGCAACCGCCCCAGTCAGGCGGTGGCATCGCCCAGAGGCTTAGTCTTCGAGCTCTGTCAGGTGGTGCAACCACCCCAGTTAGGCGGTGCAACCACCAAACCCCGGAATTCCGGGAGATGACAGTTTTGAGCTCTAAATTCAAACTGGTTTGGGGCCTATAAATTTCCCTCTCATCCCTGGGTAGAAGACACAAGCACAGAGAGATTAAAAGAGAGAAAACGCTACTGCAATCTCTAGAATTTCCCTCCTCTAGCTTAAGTGTTAGAATTCTATTTAAGAGAGGAGAGTGAGTGCTTGTAAGGGTTGTCTCCTAAACCCAGTAAAAGGAGAAGAGGGGTGTAAGAAGGAGATTGATCTTCGCCTAGTAAAGGAAGATCGTTAGTGGATACCGGTGGCCTCGACGGAAGAGGAATCGGAGGAGTGGATGTAGGTCACGATTGACCGAACTCTCGTCTTCTCTTGTTTGCATTTACTTTAATCATATTATCTTTATTGCAAACCTCCTCAATAGCTTACTTCCTTCTGCACATTTACGATCGTGTTTCAAAGTTCAGTATTTTCCGAATCGGTGTTTAGACGTAAATCAGTTTTATCGTACGAACGCAGTTTTAATCATCGAAAGTTTTCCGCTGCACTAATTCACCCCCACCCCCCCTCTTAGTGCTCTTGATCCTAACAATTGGTATCAGAGCCCGGTATTTCTCATTTCGGATTTACACCCGATAGAAATGGCTCTTCATGGCTTTAATGAGGGTTTTTCGATTTTTCGTCCACCGTTGTTTAACGGATTGGACTACACTTATTGGAAAACTCGAATGAGAGTTTTTTGATTTCTATGAATTTGATTTATGGAATATTGTTGAAAACGGTTTTCAACTTCCCTCTAAACCGATGAACGAATTGTCGGATTTGGAGAAGAAGTATTTTTCTTTAAACGCAAAGGCTATGAATGTCTTGTTTTGTGCACTTGACAAAAATGAATCAAAATCTCTATGTATTTACGAAATCGTTTTCAAACTTATGAGTTTTAATCCGCTGCACTAACTCACCCCCCACCCCCCCTTAGTGCCGTTCCGATCCTAACAATTGGTATCAGAGCCACAATTTTCTACTTTGGTTTAACACCCAAGAGAAATGGCTCTTTACGACCTTCAAGAGGTGCACTCTCTCATTTGTCCTCCCTTTTTCAATAGGACGAACTATACTTATTGGAAAACTCGAATGAGAGTTTTCTTATTTTCTTTGAATTTGAATTTATGAGACATAGTCGAAAATGGATTTGAAATGTCTTCTTTTCCGATGAACCATTGGAATGATTTGGAGAAGAAGATGTTTTCTCTAAATACAAAGGCTATGAATGCCTTATATTGTGCACTTGACAAAAATGAATTTAATCTTGTTTCGATTTGTGATTCAGCTTTTGATATTTGAAGAACTCTTGAGGTCACTCATGAAGGCACTAGCCGAGTGAATGAGTCCAAAATTAATATTCTTGTGCATTCTTATGAAAATTTTTAGATGAAACCAAGTGAGTCCATCAGAGACATGTACACCCATTTCACGGATGTCATCAATGGACTCAAAGCTCTTGGTAAAGATTTTTCTAACTTTGAATTAGTAACTAAAATTCTAAGATCCCTTACAAAGAGTTGGGATCCAAAAGTTACGGTCATTCAAGAGGCCAAAGATCTTAAAATATTTCTACTCGAAGAACTAATTGGATCTTTAATGACCTACGAAATGAACAATGTGACAAAAAGGGAACTCGAGAACAACCTTCGAAAGGATAGGAAGGATTTGGGACATAGAACACATGAAGACCACTTGAGCATAAGCTCAAGTGACAGTGAACTTAAACTACAAATGAAACAAAATTTAAAAAACAAAAAGAGCAGAACTACTTGCTTTGAATGCAAGAAGAAGAACACAAATTGGGATGAATCGAGCTCCTCCGAAGATGAGGAGAAAATCAAGAAAGACGAGATGGCAAACTACGCCTTAACCGCTTTCAACGATGAGGTAATCAAAATCCCCCTAATTTATTTTGAAATTACATAATACTTTTCATAAGTTATTTTTAATTTAGTTTAGGATTAATTTTCTTGAAAATTGCATGTTTAATAATTTAATGTTTAAAAAATGAAAATACAATAAAATGTTAAATATAAATCTTATGTATGTGCTTGAGAAGTAATAATATGTATTTTGATGATTTACGATTTTAATTGAAACCTTGATGTCTTAATAAAAATATTGAGAAGTTTAATATCATGCTTAATAATGATGCATGGCTTTTGAATGGAAGGCTTGGTGATTTTTTTTATGAACCTTGTATTTGGTTTTCAAACACGATGTATGGTTTTGACATATGAATAAAATTTGAGCATGCTAAGATAAAGTCAATTATATAAATTAAAACTAAAGAAGTTTTAGTTATCTATAAGAATCATTCAAAATTATGTTCAATGAAACCAATGCAAAATAATGGAATGAAAATATTAAATGTTTTGATACCATTTTATGCATGAGATTTTAAAAGTTATACATGATGATCTTGATGGTTTTTATGAAGAAATTTATTTTTTGATCCTAAATGATTGATGATATATAAATTGTTTTGGCACAAAAAGGACAAAGGCATGCTTATATGAAACAACTAAATAGATAAAAGTATTTTTCTTGAAAATTCTTAGTTTGATGAATCTATTTTATCATCTTTTTATGAATCTCTTGAAAATGATTTTGATTTGATGATTTGAATTTGAATGAGCTTTATCTTGATTTTTCGAGATTTATAACTTGAGATTTACTATATAAAAATCAAGATATTTTATCCTCTATGTTCCTTTTTAGCATCTACTATCCAAATGAATTATGATTGGTATCATTGCTATATTTGTTCTTGTCATGCACTAAAGAGAAAATTTTCCTAAATGAATCGTGATTTTTCAGAACCATAATTCTTTTTATGATTCATAATGAATTGAGAAATTTTATATGCTTTAATTAATATCTTGTTCTCCGACAAGATTGAATGAATTTTATCTATATCATGATCTCCTAAGATCTCTCTTTGAATATTTAAATAGGAGCATTTTCTAGATGAATTATGATTTTGATGATTGAATATTTGATATGCATGAATTTAGATCTTGCTCTCCTATTATTTTTTCTATTCACTAAAAAGAGGACTAGTTCTAATAAACCATGATATGCTATATGAATTTTATTGTATTCATGAAGTAATGTCTCATCACCAATTTTTGTTTATATTCCTACATGTGATGATATGAATGTATGAAATACTTATGATATGATTTTTTATACAATTCCATGTATTCATGAAATATTTATCTCATCACCCAATTAATTCATCTTGATACTCCTAATGTGATGAAATGAAATTATGCATAAAATACAAATGGGGAGAAGTTTTGATCATGCATGGTAGGATGCAATTTGATAAATTAATACCATCATGATTTGAAACATTTATGATTTGAAATTATGCATGTAATTACTTTTTATTACGATGATATATGCATATAATGTGTATCATGAATGCTCTAAATGATGAATGCTTGGTATCATGATCAAAATATTGATAAATGCTATGATTTATTACCAAAATGATGTATCATGTATGATATGCCTATAGTGATTAATTTATTTGTATAATGCATGAAGTAAGGATACAAATGTAAAGTTTTGAAGTTGTGAATATTTTAATTTGAAAACATAATGATGCATAAATAAGATTGATACTTACCTTTGTTATGATTTAGAAATTGATGCAAAAGGTCTTCCCTTCTTTTTGACAATGACAAAGGGGGAGATAGCTAGCTTGCACAAGACAAGAGAAGCAAAAATTGCAAATATACATATCGCATAAAGGGGCAAAACTTATTAGTTTGCTCAACTCAAAAGCAAGAAATGCTATCTTGTAATCTCAAGCAAAAGTGCTATCTTGCATATTGCATATCTCAAAGAAGTAATATGTGCCAAGTTACATATTTTGAAAAGAGGCAAAATAATCCATCTTGCACATCTTTTTGCTAACTTTTTGTGTAAAAGTTGATAACTTGCATACTATAAATTTGCATACCAAATGTGCAATCTTGCCTATCTCAATAAGCAAAACATGCTTACTTGCACATCTAGCAAACTTGCGTATTTCAAGAAGCAAGGGATGCTTTCTTGAACATCTCAAAACTGTTAGCTTGCATATTCTAAAAGTGTTGTAAAATTTGCTAGCTTGTATGTTATAGTAATTGCTATCATACTACCTTGCATATCGATGATAATAGCAAAATTGCATGATGATAAAACTAGGAGATTATATTAATTATGCAATTTGTTGAACTTGGATATTTCAAAAACTTGCAACTTGCACATTGCAATAGGAAGCAAGAATCATGAGCTTACACAAGAAAGCTATCTTGAATTTACTTTTGAAATTTTTTGCTAGCTTGCATGTAGCAAAACTTGCATATCATAAAAATTACTAGCTTGTAGTCTAAAGAGAAGCAAACAGTTGCTATCTCAAGAAAAGCAAACATGCTAAACTTGCACATCTTTAATTGCTCAATTGCATGATGATAAAATTGAACACTATATTTTTTCATGCAATGCATTGAACTTTATATCTCAAACACATAGAAAGTGACACTTCACCTTTTTGTTGATGACAAAGGGGGAGAAGTATGATCATGTTATACATGATGACGTGTTGTAAATATTCATGATGAATATTTGCAATGACTTGAATTTGGCTTGAATTTAAGGTTCTATCAATATGGCATATTGATAGGGGGAGTTTGTTTAAACTCCGGGAGTTAAGGTTTATTGAATCTCGTATTTTGATGATGAAACCACTTGATATGTGTTTATGTTTTAATCTACGTTTTGAGTTACGCAAGATGCTCCGATCAGGATGAGACAATTAAAACAAGAAAAATCATGTTGTGCCGGAGGAATATGTCAGAAGATTAGACGTCGGGCCGGTGGATCGGTCGATGTATCGACAGAAGGCTTCGGGTCGTGGACTCGAGCATCGGGCCAAGAAGAGCGGGTATTGTGCCAAGGATATCGAAGTTGTAGAGTCAACTGGCCGATTAGGCAATAGGCCGCAGGAGAGGACGATACGCCAAAGAATCGGACGAAGCGTCGAGGGACCAATGACATGCCGTACAACTTGGTTAATTGCTTAGGATTAATTGTCTCGATCGAAGTTTTGTTTTACATATGCAGGATTAACTACGATGGAAGTAAGACATGCAGTAGGAGTTGCGTCGGAGTCAAAACTATGATCACGTTGGGAGTTCGAGAGTTCGACGGAAGTCCGAATGGTCGTCGGAGGTTATGCGGGAACAAATCCAAGAAGTCCTGGAGCTTGCCAAAGAAGCTCGTCGGAACTCGCCAACTGGATCATCGTAAGTCCGGAAGTTCGCCGGAAGTTTGCCGGAAGAAGCGATTAACGCACCGGAGCAAGTTGCAGTAAATATCTTAAGAAATTCATAGTTAGCACGATGATTAAATTAGAAATGGGAGGTGATCCCATTAACTTAATCTTGGGGCAATTGGGCCCTTGACAGACCCAAATTGGGCCGAATGGATCAGCCCATTCGGACCCAGATTTCTTGGCTAGAGGTGGCATCGCTTGGGTCGGCGGTGGCACTGCCCAGGGCTCAGTCTCCGAGCTTTGGCTGGGCGGTGCAACCGCCTCTGATAGAGGTGCAACCGCCTGAGCTCGGTCTCCGAGCTCTGGCAAGCGGTGCAACCGCCCCAATCAGGCGGTGGCACCGCCTGAGCTCGATCTCCGAGCTCTGGCAGGAGGTGCAACCGCCCTTGACAGGAGGTGGCACCGCCTAGAGGATCAGTCTTCGAGCTCTACTAGGCGGTGCAACCGCTAGACCCCGGAATTCCGGGAGATGGAAGTTTTGAGCTCAAAATTCAAATTGGGTTGGGGCCTATAAATATCCCACCCTTTCAGCAATGAAAGGGTAACCAAAAAGGCACCGAAAACTTGATCTTACTCTGTGATTTTAGAGCTCAAAAGTGTTGTAAAGTCTAGAAGTTCTCCTCCCTCTTTTCTTCCAAGTTTTGATCTTTCAAGAGAGGAGAGAAAAGTTTGTAAGGGTTGTCTCCTAAACCCCTCAAAAGGAGTGAAACTGTAAAAGGATGGTTGGCCTTCGCCTATTGAAGGAAGGCCTCTAGTGGACGTCGGTGACCTTGTCGGTGGACGAAGCCAAAAGTGGATGTAGGTCAAAATTGACCGAACCACTCTAAATCTCAGTTTGCATTTACTTTGAGCATATTATCTTTACTGCAAACCTCCTCAATAGCTTACTGCCTTCTACGCATTTACGATCGTGTTTCAAAGTTCAGTATTTTTCGAATCGGCATTTAGACGTAAATCAGTTTTATCGTACGAACATCATATTTCAGTTTACGCTTACATTCTAATTTCCATCATAACTGCAAACTGCCTTCATAGACTTACTTTAACTGTATCTTACTTGATCACAAGTTAAAGTAATTTACGAATCGGCTTTTCTATCGAAATCGCTCTTATCGTACGAACGCAGTTTTAATCATCGAAAGTTTTTTGCTGCACTAATTCACCCCCCCCCCTCTTAGTGCTCTTGATCCTAATAAGGTTAACTCCGTCATCAAGTGATTGTCATCATCAAAAAGGGAAAGATTGTTGAATCTCATATTTTGATGATGAAACCACTTGATATGTATTTATGATTTAATCTGCGTTTTGAGTAACGCAGGATGCTTCGATCAGGATGAGACAATTAAAGCAGGAAGATCATATTGTGCTGGAGGAACATGTTAGAAGATTGGACGTCGGGCCGGTGGATCGGTCGATGTATCGACAAAAGGTTTCGGGCCATGGATTCAGGCATCGGGCCAAGAAGAGCGGGTATTACGCCAATGATATCGGAGTTGCAGAGTTAACTAGCCGATTGGGCAATAGGCCACAAGAGAGGACGATGTGCCAAAGAATTGGGCGAAGCGTCGAGGGACCAATGACATTCCGGACAACTTGATTAATTGCTTAGGAGTAATTATTTAGATCGAACTTTTGTTCTATATATGTAGGATTAACTACGATAGCTTGAAGACATAAAACAAGTCTACCGGAGTCAAGTTCGATGGGTGTTCAAGAGTCTGAAGATTCGTCGGAGATACTGTCGGAACCAACCGATAAGAAATCGAGGACTTGTCAAAGTTTTCGGAAGTCCGCCAAAGAGATCGTCGGAGGTTTGCGGAGATCACCGAGAAGGCTCAGCTACTTGCTAAACTCGCCATAAGATCGGGAGCCTGTTGGGAGTCCGCCGGAAGAAATCCAAGGGTGTATCGAAAGTCTGCCGGAAGATCGCCGGAAAGCTCACCAGAAGGAGACTAGACGTTTGCTGATTGAAAACTTGCTTAGGATTATGTTTTCAGTTGCGTAGTTTGCATATAATTAGGGTTAGGATTAAGGGATAATCCTATATCCTGGTTAAGAGCCAATTGGGCCCGATATTACCTAGTTTTGGCCAGATTTGAAGCCCATCTAGTGACGTGTAGGACCGGGCGGTGGAACCATCGGACTGGACAGTGGCACCGCCCAAAACTTAAGGATCGGGCGATGGTACCACCGAACTGGGCGGTGGCACCGCCCAGCACCCAAGATGTCCGGTAGTGGCACCGCCAGTACACTATCAGTGTCAAACACTGATAGGCGGTGGCACTGCCAGCATCGAGTACCTAAGAGAATTCAAAATTTGGAGCCCAAATTTGAATCCTCTTGGGGCCTATAAATACTTCTCAATTCTCAGTAGAGAATACAACCTTTGAAAAGTTAGAGATTGAGATAAAGCCTTAGCAAAGTCTTTAGCAAGTCTTGTTTTCAATTGCTTGAGTGTTCACCTCCTTCTTTCTCATTGAAAATTTGTAAGTGTGAACCACTTGTAAAAGGTTGTAAGAGGGGTATTTGTCCTTCCCCTTCAAAGTGATTTGCTAGTGGAAGTTGGGAGCCTCATCGAAGAAGGTTTCGCAAGTGGATGTAGGTCATTTTGACCGAACCACTTTAAATTGGTGTGTTCCTTGAATGTGTGAGTATTTACTTTTCTGAAACCATTATTTATATAGCAGCAAGCTTCCGGTTTTCATCTTCTCACTTTACTCGAGCTACTTTCACCAAGTCATTCATTTTTGAATCGAAATCTCTACGCATTTACGAAATTATTTTCAAACTTATGAGTTTTAATCCGCTGCACTAATTCACCCCCCCCTCCTTAGTACCGCTCCGATCCTAATAATAATAACAAATAGAATAGAAGCTCTAATACCATGAAGAATTAAGATCTTATAAAAGAGATAAAATTTTATTTATTAAGATAATAAATATTTATACAGATTTTTTTATTATGATCAATCAAATCAGTTATTCAAATCTTGATCTTCTATCATCCTTATCTTTGCCCATCTAATCCGTCAGTAATGCTAATCTTCATAAGTAGATGGATTATACATGATTTTCCCAATATTTCCAATCACATATATATATGCTGCAATTGTAATCAGATTAAACAACAAATGCCAAGCTGCATAACGAGAAGAACAACATCAAAGACAATTGCATGGTGCCAATAATTAGTGTTGCCAAGTGTGTTGTAAAATGTATAGTTTTTTTGCTATATATATTCGATCATGGAAATGTTCTAATAAGCTTGAGAACAAGTGATGAGCCCCGTATACCTAATTTCATGGACCCTAAAGCTTTCGACACTTTTGGTGAAGTTCCCATGTTTGTTGATGGATATCCAGAGTCCATGAACAGAGTTAATTCCAGAGCTCTCGTAGCCCCATAAATTAACTGATGGTTAAGTCATCCTCCTTGTTGTATCCAAGACGAAAATACTGTCGCGTAAGAGACATCAAACTAAGCGACAGTAGACTCAAGATGATGCAACTTATCTCTTTATAAGGAAGAAAAAGAAAGGTAAGGCTTACGAAAAAAGAAAGATATTGAGTGCATGGAGAATCTCATGTACTTGATTACAACAAGTTTTTCCTACCCAACTCATCCTACTTTTCTCTCTTTAACAACTTGGAGTGAGCAAGGTATCAGATAGCTATTAGTTTAGCGTCTGCCGACACTATCAGTTTAGCATCTTCAATCAGTGCATTCTTCTTCTTCTAGAAAATAACGCACGAAAACAACTGCTCAGAGTGTGATATCAGAATTGATGTTTCCCTCTGTGCATATATAATATATGAATAGCAGCCAGAGGAGACTGATGAGAGAAACTTGAGAACAGCTTGGAATCAGAGGGTTTGGGTCATAACAAGGACACTGGTGAATGGACAAGAGAAAGACCTGGGACCGAGCTCATTATTAGGGGCAAGTAGAGGGAGAAGCGTGAGAGGCCAAACATGGAGTCGGTTGGAGGAAGGATTGGGAGCTGATGTCGGATATGGATCAACTAGTCTTTAGATGACGTTGGAGCTAAGGAAATTAATGGGCACGCGCACGCGCGCGCACTACCATAGATAACTACTCTAGACCGTCCCATGCTCCGAGCAATGATTGAAAGGAAAGAGACGAGTCGATACCAGGAGGGTTCTCCAGGAACGCCAAGACATTGTTTGGTTGGATTTGGATTTCCTGTCGTATACAAACATATCATAAATCATATTGAGATATTTTACGTGTCATATTTGTGAGCTTGTTATCTTGCATAACTTGAAAGTTAACATATCATATTTGTCATATTTTATATCCTAATACTATCATGTTGGACTATCTTCTTAGTTATTTTTTTAAAATAAAATCTTATTTCTTTTTTGCTACCAAAATTATCTTGATTTATTTTTTTAATTAATTCATTTAAATTATATTTTTTAACTACTTGACATTAATACCATATTAAAAATCTGAATATTAATGATGGATATAAGTTAAACAAGTAAAGATTGATACATATCAAATTGGACATCAATTCAACCTAAACATTTAAGGTTTTTTATTATGAGTCTAACTTAATATATATAATTTAACCCTTTCCATCCTTAACAATATGAGACTATCTTTTTAATTTATCTTTTTTCACCTCAAACACATAAATTTAACAAAGGGTGATTTTCATAGAAAATACTCATATTTTAACTATTTTTCAATCCATACCCTCCATATTTCAAAAGGTATTCCTAATTTCATACGGTGCCCCTAATTTTAAAAAAAAATCTAAAATACACCTCAAATTTTTTTTGATAATTTTTTATCCATTTTTTACTAGTTTTAAACTATTATAGTATCTTCATTTAGCTCGTTTATAGTATTTTTCAATAATGCTTATAATTTTTTTATTGCGATATTAAAAATACTATAAATACTTTTGAAAAATACTATAATTGATATCATATTATATCTCTTCGATTGTCATTACTCGTAGATTATTATAATATCATATTTTTATACTTTTAATTAGTTTGTTTGAATTTAGAAGTTCATTTGAATTATTTATAGTATTTGTGATTAAATTTTATAGTATTTTTTATTATGATGGTTAAAACATTATAACAAACTATTTTTTTATTTCTATTTGTCTGATATTGATCTTAAAATATTATAAATACTTATCTAAATCATAGTATAATACATCAAATGATTTCTAATGTATCATTTGGCTCATTTATAGTGCTTTTGTTATGATGATCCAAACACTGAAATAGGCTAAAAATACCATAAGAGGCCAAAACATTATAATAGATGAAAAAAATTTGAGAGATAATTTAAATATTTTTTAAATTAAAAATATTATTAAAAAATGACGGCATCAATTGAAAATGTCTAATATATAAGTATTTTGAAAAAAATCATCCTATAACTAACACATCATATATTTGTTGGACTATTTTAGAAAAACTGATGAAGATGCTCTTCAACAAGCTGAAAGCATATTACGGCATTGTGCTTGTGGAGAAGAAAAGGCAAAAAGAAGTTTCAAGATGCACATCGCACTTTGACAGCATTGTCAACAATCATATCTCTTTACTAAGCGGAACTTTCAACGGACAATATATAGCATCGTTTCCTATCCCCTTTTGTTAAAGGACGGAACATTTATTCCCTTCGACAGTAATAATTTTAAGGATTGCTCTGCATCAGGAGGGCCACATGTTTAATACAACTATTTCCGTAGATCTTTCTGTAATTTTTAAGATACCCGCTTCCACACCCGCGTTAGACTAACGTGGAGCACTGAGACGTTACCGGGTCCCACATCGCAGGCAACAAATACTTCCTCCCGCCCAATCCTTTCGCGTTGTAGCTGGCCCCGCTTGACGGGTCCACCAGGACTTTACCCGGGTACCCGGGATACGCACCGCTGCCGAACACCCCCGTGCACGCTGTCACCGCCTCCAGCGGCGCATCCGCTGGCCCCTGGTAGTAGCCGTCGCCGTTGGGGTTCGTAGCCGCCCCAGCCAGCAGCGTCGCCAGGTTGATGACGACTCCGTCCATCCCCACGTCGCCGTTTGGAGCCACCAGCGGCGGGGTCTGCGGCCCGTAGAGCGGTTGGTGGAAGGGCCACGCGCACTGGCCCGGGCATTGGCTCGCCGAGTCGCCCACCCAGACGAACCCGGCCGAGCCCGGAAGTCGTCCGTGCGTCCCGCACCGGCTCGAGCAGAAGCCGTCGACCGCCACGTCCGCCGCGGTGACGACCACGCTGATGGCCCTGGAACCCGTCCCGGACGCCGCTCTAGCAGCCAAGGTGGCCACGTCGGAGGAGGAGAGCAGCTTCCCCTTGGAGTATGACTCGTCGATGAGCTGCGGGCCGAGGGAGAAGTGCACGGCAGCACCGCCATACCGGGCGATGGTTTGCCACCAGGAGGCGGCTGAGGGCGGTGGGGGGGAGGCCCTGTTGGGGGAGAGGGACCGGATGAAGTCGGCCACGATGGCCCGTTGGGCGGCCGAGAAGCGGCCATAGAAGAGCAGGCTCAGGGTGTAGTCACCTTTAAGGAGGGGGCCATTATGGTACTTGAGGACGAGAGGTGGCTGCTGTACGAGGACGAGCTTCCTCGGTGCAGCTGCGTCGGAGTAGGACAAGAGCAAGAGCAAGGATAAGAGGAGCAGGTAGTGGAAAGTAGCCATATCGATCTATGTATCGAAGTGTTTGTCGTGGTTCTTATACTTTGAGGCAATGCCACAAGGTAGGGAGATACAAGATATATATATAGTAGGGGAGTGAGGAATTTGTAGAGGAGGGTTCATGGCTACAGCTGTGGGTGGTGGGATCAGGCGACTGAGACTGGTTTCCGCCAAATGATTAGTGGTGGGGTTGATGGACTTTGACTGATGCCGTGCATTGTTTTGCTTACTCTTGGTCAAAATCGTGCAGAATTCCAGGTCGGGTTGGATGATGAACAAGTACCTTTGTGAAGTCAAATCTATCAGGTATAACATGCCATAAGAAGTAGTAGCTCACGTAGCATGCGATTTCGATGTCCAGTTTTCATTTCGTCTTCTACTTGTGAGGAATTGTTTCATGATCCTATGAACTCGATCAATCTCATATGAGTTACAGAGCATGTCGATGTTGGGTAGGGTGATTTAAGAGATGAGGAGGATAGATAGATAATGACGGCTCCGGTGGAAGCCTCTTGATCGCCTCCTTTTTGGAAGAGGTTTGGTCACCTCAGCAGTCTGCTTCTGTTTTCAATGGCCGCACGACCGTTCCACTTCTTTGCTCACGGTGGTCTTCCCTGCCAGCCGAGCAAGGTGTGTTTGGTATCCCCTTTAATGTCTTCTATTTGTTTTTTTCTTCGTATTTTAAGCATCAACTTAGTGTGATGTGAAACACATACATGGAGCAGTCGATGGATCAGCTCTAATGGTACCATTAATATATATATATATATATATATGCCTTCATGGTAGCTGTAGTGGGTTTTTATCACGCGCGTCCGCTGATGTGTTTGTGGATGTCTCTTAACTCCTCGTATTATTTGAGAGTATTAAAATTGACTGTTAAGCTAGGAGGTTTTATTGAACGTAGATACCATAATCATGCAGCGACTTACAGTAGGATTTTAGTCTCACCAAAGTAGGATAAGGCCCAAGATAGTGTAGGGATTAGGATACAAGTCAGTCGTGTCGCTTTGGAGACACGACTAGTGATGTGAAAGATTTCTTCGTCATCAATTGGTGCTATCAATCCAGCTAGTGTCCCACGGGTGCCACGCTGAGCGGATGGTGTTCAATCATTGAGTGGCAAGGAAGAAGACGAAATCAAAATGTTGTCCTAACAAGCATCATTCATACCTCCCTCAACAATCATCATTAATAGCGAAATGGACATCTTAATTAATAATTCAATTCCCAAAAATTTTATGCCCCCGAATTACTATGCCTTGCACAAAATCAATCTCAAAGTTCTTTTCTAATTCGAACTTTTTCAAAGACTTTAAGCATGTTAGATTGTCAGTTTAAGTTGGATTAGGATACTCAATTATATATATGAACAAAAAGATAATTGGAACTCGTCATCTTCTTGCTGGAATATCTCCTTAAGAGATAGCTATGATATCTTAAGGTGTTTTCTGATTCGTAAGGATGAAGTAGAACGATAACAGTAATAGTTCGTCTTAAAAGCCAGCTCTCGTTCCAATCACACTAATATAATCCACATCAATAGTAACGTGATAAAACAAGCATTTATTGGCTCAATTATGTCACCAGACATGTTATTGTACAGGCAGGCCTACACAAACAACAATGAGCAGTGGGAGAAACGAATCCTCTATCTTCTATTTATCCATGCCCACAAGGAAAAGAATACAAGAGTTGTTCCTAAAGCTCTCACCACCCACCACCTACATTTCTGTTTTATTCTTTTGAACCAACGGGCTATTTGTTTCCACCACCATCTACTACTGTACACTGCTTTTCCACCTAAAATATCGCACCCCACAATACTGTTTGTTCCATCAAGTGAACACTGGGATGAGCTTTTGAAGGTAGAAAACACCCAAGAAATCATTGTTCACAACAGGCTAGCTCTCTTAACTCTTTCCACCAAGACTCTCATAGAATAAGATGTAACCATGATCTGTGTTGCCTGCGTACTCCTGAGAGGACCCAAAGAATGTCTGCACGGTCGATTCATCAATCATTTCGATGTTGTCATCATCGAACATCAACCAGTGGTTGTGGCTTTTGACGAGGCTGACATAGTGACCATGGTTGGGGCCGCTCCCCACATGGACAACAACTGCAAAAAGAATGTACTCGGAGTCTGCATCCTCGGCCGAGTTAAGTTTCAGCTCCATGGGAAACACAACACGGTAGGATAGCTTCTTGTACCGGCCAAGCTGCTCCATGTACTTAAAGCGTTTGAGGTGGATCACAAGGATATGTGGTGGCTTCTTGATCTTCATTCGCTTCTGTGCTTCCTGCAAACTGCACAGGAGAACAAAATTCCATGCTTCAGAAAGAGCTAGCACAAAATGATCCAATCTCAAAGTGCCAATGAGGATTCTTGCAGAAAAACACAATCATGCCAATGATTCGAACCAAGAAATATTTTAAAAGATTGAGTTACCATCCCATGAATAAAGTATCTGCTTATTAGTAACTTAAGCCTTATCATTGCTTCCATGCTGCAGCAAAGTTGGAAGTCACTCCAAATTGATAAACAAGATTTTAATAAATTGCAGTCATTGAACAAGGTGCGACAAAGATATTAGGCAGTCTCTAAGTCAAAGATATCAGGCAAGTTCAAATTTTATCATGAAATGAGACAAACATATGTCATGTAAGTCAGTTAGCACATGGGATGTGACTTTAGTACAAGAAGAAACAAAAGACCAGAAGATAATTCTTACCTGTCTCAGATGCACTATCGAGAAGTGGAAAAGGGCAGTCATCTCTAGTAAATAGAAAATTAAATTCTAGAGAAAATTCAGATACCGCGATAAAGAAAAGAAGTTGATTGCTTATTATAAATAAAATTAAGCTTTATTAGGCAACAAGATTAAGAACCACAAAAGAAGAAGATAGCAATGCACCTGCAGCACTTATCACAGAAAAACTTGTCCTCAGCATTTAAAGTTTCTGTCGAACAAAAGTTTTTGAGGCAGCTTGTTATAGAACTATTTTGCTCAATATCAAGGCTCAAGTCAAAAAACATCTCATCCCTTGCGGTGACAGTTTCACAACATAAGCATCGTGTTTCATTAGTCAATATGCCCTGTACACAAGAATACAGTTAATGTTAGCATCATCAAGTACCACATACTTAGCTTTATGCATGTCACATTTAACAGAAGATGCATAAGGAAACAGGCTACTTGGTCACCTGAAAGTTCTTGTGAACCCACGTAACAATTGGCTCTTTTCTGACACCATTCATCACAGGATGGCTTGGTCCATTGCTAATCTTTTCAGATGGTGACAAGGCCTCCGGGGGACTTTTTAAAGCATTAGACTCTTTTTCAAGAATATCAACAAGTTCGTTCAGCAAGAAATTCAAAAACTCATGAGCATCCTAGAGAAGCCAAAAGAAAAAAAAAAATCATTTTGATGTCATATTAGCTGGCACAATCACAATGCTCAAAGATGTAGCAACAAGAGATATTTGGTATGATCCATTTTAGGATAACAGGAACGTGGTGACTCAAAACACAATCTTCCATGAATTCCATATTTGTGGGATGAGGTAACATCTAAAATTACTATTATACCTATCTATACCTTCCAAATCATAGAATTTATGGACCATTAACTGAAAGAAGACATTCCACATAAAAAATAAACAGATCACTGAGGCCTTTCTCAACAAATCAGGTAGACAAGAATAGATACATTCTGCAAATGAATTAAAGCTGAAGATGCAATTATCACGTTACTATAATTCACAGAAGCGACTTATATAGAGGCATATTTGAGAGTTTAATAGGAGGAAATTGATGAGAAGAAAAACAAGAGGGTGATAATCAATAATTTTGCATCATAATTTAGTTTAAATTTTAAAGTTCACTAAAATTCTAGTTAGCATAGGGAAGATAGTCCAAAGTGAATAATCAAGCACAATCTATGTTCCACAAGTAAATAGATTAAGTATATCCCTAGAACAGCCAGAAAGTCCAACTAATGCCTATGCTATTAACAAATTAGCAAGTCAATTTCAATTACCTGGTGCATGTATCCGCGGAAAATCTCATTCTGTTTCTTCACTCTATACACAAATCGCTTTGGAGCAATAACACCAGTTTTTTTCTTTTGGGAACTAATCTGCACAGGGTACCAACCAAGACATAAACTCCTCAGAAGATTTGGCATAAACATACTACAAAACTAAACCAATAGTATTCTGACATAATAATTAACTACGCTTTTCAATAACTATTATAGGTCATCTACACGGGCTGATACAATTTGATTGATAGAAACATCATAATCACAATCTTCTTCATGTAAAAGTTGTCTTGGCAAGGAAAAAGTCAAAATGCTAATGGACTGGCTGAATTTTAGGAGCAGTGTCAAGATCAAACATTTAGGTATTACCGTATTAGTATTAGTGTATAAGATCATGCAATTGCTGAAATTATCCTAAATGTGAAAGCAGTCTTACTAGTGGACATGGCAAACAACTCTGTATGTTTGACATACCACCTAGTTGTCATATTTGTATCTCAGTTTTGCAAAGTACTCTCCAAAGCTTCCATCCAGAAGCAATTTTCCAATTATCAGTATGTGATGGTCAACAAACAAATCCTTGTGGAAAAAAATTAGGATTATGGCATTCTTCAAAAATTAAGAAAAAATGAAGAATCATACCACTCAAACCTAATCTAGAAGGTCTTAATTATGTGCTCGTGAAACATCTTATGTTAAAATAAGTTAAGCTATGTACCTCTTGAAATTTCTTCATAAATATCCGTTCACTTTGTAATTAACCTAGAAAAGATCCAGTAGAAGTCAAATATGCAAAGCTCTCAGAGCCAATACATCTGCTTTCAAAAACATAACAGATGTAGCAAGTGCTTCATAAATTGATAGCAACAGTTACTTTGAACACCATTTGTATGTACACTCCCTGACTACAGATGTCACTCCAAAACTGAGGTAATAGGCTTAACTGCAGCGGAGAAGTATGAGATTCCAATCTCAAATCAACAAATCAGTTAGCTTAATCTTTGTTAACTAAAATATTAGAATTCATAAAAGAAAGAAAAAAAAGGGCTGCGAAAACACATTTAAATCGTTACACTAAAGTAACTAATTCCAGAATTAAGCAAAAGTGCACAAAGTCACAGCATGCAAGTTTAAAGTTAAACACATCAAATATTACACCAGAACCAAAAACCAAAAAGATTGTCAACAGAATGTACAACAAGAATAAGAGGCCAGATACTGTTTGTATGTTGAACTCTCATCAAATGATATTATAACACTGGCTTAAAATTTACAACTTAACTTAATGAAAAATTGTTTACCTGAGAAAACAGATCAGCCAAACACATTAAAAGGTTCTCCTCAGCATCTCCCAGATTCTTGTTATTTGCATAATAATCTAGTAACTGCTCCCGAAAAGGAATGCAAAAATAAAGAGCCTGCATATGACATAATTAAAGAAGAGTTTATTGTTGAAACAGTAATAACTTAATAAAGGCGCATCCCATTGACGATGCATCATTCACTACATAACAATATAGTTGAAGTTCCTTCCAGAAAATAAGTAGAACATGCCCAAGAATTCAAACCAAAATGTAAATTCATTAAACATCACTTCTGATTCTCTCAGCCTCATCCAAAGAACACTTTGGCATTGGAGCCTACAAGATAAAACCCAATGGAAATTATGTCACCCAGTACCTCTCCTATCACCTTCATCACCATTAGATCGCCAACTGGAAACCCTAAATTCATGACTAGAATAAGAGCTTTTGGAACCTTTCCTAACAATGCACCTTAACCTCAATTACAAGCAATACAAGAACTTAAGTCCCTTTTATACAATGATGTTTTCTTAGCAACTGTCAGGAGACAGATGACGAACCATAACTAATAGTTATTTTTGTCCCTAGCAAGAACTGTTGAACAATTTAAAAGTAGATATCTACACAGTTTATTATGAAGTTAGCCCTTACTCCTCCCCTTGCCCCCTAGAAAAGGAACACAGAATAATAATAGCAGAAGAGATAGATTAAGAGAATTTTGATAGCATAAAACAAGCATTAAAATTTACACAAGCCCACATACTTAAATCGATTCCTTCAGCCCAAAACTAGTTCTTTAGACATCACACAGAGAGTATATATGATAGAAAGGATTCCTTCAACAGAAAACGCTCACAATAACAACATGGTAGCACCCTTAATCTCTATTGATCAAGAGAAATCTTCCAGATCTTTCATTCGAGGTAACCACCACTAACTTGGAAGTCATAATAAGATGATTCAGTAACAACGAAAGAAGAACAAACCATCACTGCAATATTCGAAACTGAGTTATCGCATTTAATAAAGGAAGAAGAAGGAATAATAACCTGCAAGACGCTGTTGCAATAGCAAGTATTTCCGAAGTTCTCGAGGCCGAAGTAGCGCTCGCCTTCCGGGAACTGGTCGCCGAGGACCTTCTCGAGCTTGGAACCCGCGGCCCCCATTACCATCCACCTATCCCACCAGCCGCCGGCGACCCCGGTGAGGTACCGGAACCCTGACCCCAGACCGGAGCGCGCCCTCTCCGGCCCCCTGTCGGCCTCCGTTCCCCTCTCCTCCGTCGACGAAGGGGTCTCCACCGTGAGAGATCGCGGGAAGGATGGAGCTCCTAGGGCTCGAAGCGGGGATTCATGCAGAACCGGAAGCGAATTCCGAGGCCGCCAAACGAATTGGCGAGCGATGGGTGGAGAAGAAATGATCGAGAGTGACGGAGACTGAAACGAGGTCACCGTGATTGATCGACGAGTTTTCTTTTTCCTTTTTTTCTTTCTTCTTTATATTTCTTTGGATGTGGTCTTTGGCACATATATACTATATGTAATATATTATATATTATATAATTATTTGCACATATATAATATATCCCTCTGGATAGACGGTAGTTATGCTTATATTTATCCTTATAGATTTGGAGATTCAAGGATATACTATTGTAATAATACACTTAAAATTATTGCATATATATCCTCTAGGGTATATGTTTTTTTATAAATAATATTTTATTAAGAAATGAGAAAATCGGATAAATGAATAAAAATCATTTTGGATGTTCGATGTATTTAAAATTTTAATTTTTAGAATTCATTGATTGATGCTAATTGGAGAGAAATGTATAAACAACTAGAATATATATATATATATATATATATATATATATATATATATATATATGTATGTATATATATATATATATATGTATGTATATATATATATATATATACATACATATATATATACATATATATATATGTATATGTATGTATATATATGTATGTATATATATATATATGTATGTATATATATATATATGTATGTATATATATATATATACATACATATATATATATATATATATATGTATATATATATGTATGTATATATATATATATACATACATAAATATATACATATATATATATACATACATATATATATATATATATGTATGTATGTATTATATATATATATATATATATATATATATATATATAAAATACATACATACAAATATATATATACATACATACATATATATATATATACATACAAATATATATATACATACATACATATATATATACATACATATATATATATATACATATATATATACATACATATATATATATATATACATACATATATATATATATACATGTATATACATATATATGTATATATATGTATATGTATATATATATATATACATACATATATATATATACATACATATATATATATATACATATACATATATATACATATACATATATATATATACATATACATATATATATATATACATATATATATATATACATATACATATATATATATACATATACATATTTATATACATATATATATATATATATATATAATGACTGAATTTTTGCAAAAAATCTCTAACTAGATTTTTTTCCTATAGAGCGTCTAAGAAAAATTTTCAAACAACACCTCTGTTTCTTTAACTTTACCTTTTTACCCGTATACTATAACTTTAGAAATAGTAGCTTTTTTTTTCCATTTCCATCGATACATTATGCTTTTATACAATATTTTTTGACATTTTAGTGTCTAAATATTTCTCAAAGCTTTGGTAAAAAGTTGATAAAAAAAGTCAAATTTTGATAATTGATATCATGATTTTGGTTGAACCCCAAAATTAGAGTATTAATCTTAAGGAATGATCCATATATTATAATTTTTTTTAAAAATCTTTCAATTATAATCACATAGACCTTTAGTACAATATCACTTATCAATTTTTTTACTAAAATAACTTCTTTTGAAGCGGTTTATGATTGATATTTTCTCATGATTATAAAATACATACTTTATTCTTCTAAGATTGATCAAGTGGATAAGGAATTGCTTGACAAGGATAAGATTATTCAACTTCTAAGAGATAATATCATATTCTCACAAGCTAGATTGAAGCAACAAATTAATAAGTATCACAGAAAGCGAAAATTTACGTTGGGTGATTAGGTTTTTCTTTGACTTCAACCTTATAAGTAAAATTTTATAAAGGTTTGGTCTTCCATGAATCTATCTTCTCGATTCTTTGGGCCTTATAAGGTGTTAGAATATATTGGCCCAATTGTTTATCGCTAGGACTTGCTAATAAGCTTGAAGATATATGTAGTTTTTCATATTTCTTGCCTTAAAAACTAGTTTGGTGAGGATGATATGGTGCAACAACATTTGCGAGATATTTCTTCTATTGGTGAGGTTCAAATCCTATCTCAAGCCATACTTAATCGATGTATTGTGATATGTTATAAATATCTTATCATCGATGTATTTGTTTAAGAGGCCAACTCACTGAAGATGTCATTTAGAAGTCTTACAAAGCATTGGATGAGAAGTTTCCAGAATTTGTTGCTACTCAACCATGAGGACAAGACTATTTTAAAGAGGTGAAAAATATTAGGATTCCTTAACTTTAG